>NC_089218.1:2514058-2556558 GCF_963930695.1 Labrus bergylta | reverse complement strand
AGCCATTTACAGACGATCATTACAGCATGTGGTGTCCCGATACGCTGGGGGAATTCTCAGATGAAATGATGGCTTGAATGCATTATCCTGCATGTGTGTGTGTGTGTGTGTGTGTGTGTGTGTGTGTGTGTGTGTGTGTGTGTGTGTGTGTGTGTGAGAGAGAGAGAGATCAAGCAATGTCTCACAATGGAGCCTTTTAAAAAGCCCGGCTCAGGATATATGATACTATTAAGATTTTTTTTTTTTTTTTGAGCACCAATTACAGCACCACTACCTTAAGTGGCGCTGCAGCCATTGAGGCGTGCTGCATTATGAAGATAGTTTCATACATTACAGCAGCTCTTCTTTAAGATCTTCTGCAGCCTCAAAGTGCTGCCGGCAATTTGACAAAATGATCAAACCTGCTGCATTTGGCTGCTGCCCCTTTTTTCTGGGAGTGATATCATCTTAAATGAGAGCACTCCCCCTCCCACCTGACACTATCTGATCTCCATTTACTGCTAACAATATAATATCCGGATATGTGACACCAGACGGGAGCAGATCAGCTGAACACGGTGTCCTGAGGTCGTAGTGCAAACCCTTCCCCTGACCCGTCCTGCTTCCTTCTGTTTAATGATACAAAATTACTGCAATAAAACAAAGAATCAAGCGTCGGAAAAAAAACGTCTGTCAGAGTTGAGTCACATTGTTCAGACGTCAGCGCGGCGACCAGGCAATTCAGCTCTTACTCTGCAGCAGTCGTGTGCACGCTGTCAGCTGTCAGTCACTGTCACTTCAGCGTTTAAAAAAAACGAATAATGGTTTCAACACAGAAAAGAAAAATCAGCTGAATAGAAGCTCACGACCCAGCTTTCTTTTGTCACCAAACTCGACTGACAAAAGCTCCGTTTGGAGGAGTTGTAGGAGAAAAAAAAACAACATTTTTCTAATTATATAAATGTTTTTTTTTAGTTTGGTAATTATAAAACAAAGGAGAAAAGCAAACATAGAAAAAACTGTGAATATAATGTATATATTTGATTCTTGGACAGACTGGAAGAGGGGAAAGTCGTGCTTTCTAACAGGCTGAGTAATCCTTCTAACGAACTAACTTAGCATTAAAAGAGAGAAGAAGAAATTTCTCTTGTTGTCTGGTTGAATAGTTGGCTTTGAGATGGATGGAGGGGGGGAGGGATGTTGGGTGGTTGGTATTTGACTCAATGGTTTGTTGTTTTGTTGTTTAGTTAGCTGATTAGATAGTTGGCTAAGCACTGGTTTGGCTATTTGTCTTGATGTTGGTTGGCTCTGCACGCTTAAAAACAGGATCGGAGAGATTTCTGACATGTTTTTTGGGGTCTGAGACTTATTTAAACTTGTTGAAAAGGAGGAGAATATGTGACCTTCAATGCTTGCAATCGTGAGATCTCAAATTCTCTACAGCACTTAATGTTTAAAAGAAAGAAACTTTGCTCAGCGTCTTCTTCTGATTCTGTAAGAAAGCAGCTCTGATGAGAATAATGCTCCTGTAATGACTTCTCTGAGGGGTTCCCTGTCTTAAAGAGACGGGACAGACCCTAACACACACACACACACACACACACACCCACACACACACACGCTGAATGGTCTCCCATGGCAGTATCAGTTGGACATTGTCAGGCCGAACAAAAGGCTTTATCTTCCTCCCCTTTCAGTCTGGGTGATTGGCCGGGAAAAATGAGGAGAAAAGGCCATGTCCTCACCGAAGCTCCACAAATGTCAGCCACCTTCCTATCTACATACAGCATGTGTGTGTGTGTGTGTGTGTGTGTGTGTGTGTGTGTGTGTGTGCATGATGGGAGATCTACAACATTTATCTGCCTGACAAGGCTGCAGAGGCCGAGGGAATCTTCCTGTCACCGTGTCAGAGTCATGAAATATGACCACTTTATACGCGGATGCAGCTGAAAGAAGAACCGCTGTGGGAGCTGGAAGGCCACAGGGTTTCCTCTTCAAGTTGGAATTGAATGAAAAAGTTGCAAAACAAGCTACAGCTTTGCTTTCGAACACTACTACCACCCGACGTCCCTGATGCCCAGCCATCACCATCGGACTGTGTACCGCCGCCGTCCAGCTCCGACTTCCACCTCAGCGGCAAATAAGTGTGCACAACAGGAACCAAGGAATACAAAGGGGAAATGATAATTCCTGCATCTCATCCCATCTCCCCCATCCTATTTTCCTTTTGTAACATCTTTAACCTGCTTTTTGTAAAGCGTCTCGAGATCACATTTTGTCTGAAGGCTGAATTTAAAAATGCTCCTTGTTCCCTGAACGGAAAAAATAAGATATTTTATGCTTGCAAATCAAATGGATTAAAATTATATTCCATTTAAGTATTGTTGTTTGGCTGTTTAGGTTGTGAACGGAGTAGCTTTCCTGGGATCAATAAACGTCATCACTCCTTCATCGAGCCTCGAGGAACATTAACTCTAGCATGCACACACATTGGACATTTCTTCATCCGAAAAAAAGAACTCTTCACTCTTCATTAAAATTCAAAGTTTGATGCTCCTAAATGCTGAAGTGAAGTACCTCCACATCTGAAGTCCATCATCTCATGGTCCAGTGCCTCTCTTCTAGAGCTCCCCGTCTCTAATTGAAGGATCATTTGAGCCACAGGAAAACGCTGAGGACACTAATCAAGCGCTCGTTAAGGCTCGTCAAGGGACAATTGCCCATAATTCCTCTAATCCGCTAGTTATTTAATTAATTAAACAGCAATTAGAGGCCAACAACTGTAAAGCTGGCATGTTCAAAACCAGACGTTTTCAGATTGGCTCTGCTGTGCCTTTAATTAGTAGTTGAAGTAATTTTCAATAATGAGTCTTTACGTTCATGAATCCTGCAGGAGGACACTTCTTTAAGTTCAGCAGATTCACTTTGCACCGCTTATCTTAAATCTTAAAGCAGCCCGAGCAGCTGTGATCAAAGTTTCACTTTTAAAAATGCAAAGAAATAAGCGACCTTCAACCCTTAAAGGAGCAGTATGTAACTCTGACACCTCGTGGTTAAAATGGGTACTGCAGTCTGAATTCTAAACATTACAGAGAGCTGTCTCCCCCTCCCCCCCCCCTCTCACAGGTCACCATGTGGTGGACTCTGAAGCTTCAGTGTTTATCCAGCTCTGCATGGGTCTGTAAACCTTTCTGTGTTCTAACCTCTCTCCATTTTTCAAAAGCAACAAACATGCAGAGGCTTTTTAGGTCGGGTACAATCACTTCTATCTGAACCACTTCTCTTGCCCGCTTCCATCGCTGTTGACCTGATAACTGCTCTCATATCTGACAAACCGAGGGGCGTCCAAAACGGCCGTGTGGGGGGTGTCTTAAACCTTCTTTGGTCCAAACAAATCCAGACTCTTTCGTTTAAAAGATTAGTTTTTGCTGGCCAGCTTTAGCATCTAAATATTTACAGATACAGTTCTTTTATTGAATGCTTCGTTCCCTCTTTTCCTGATGTGGTCACCTCTGGCGCTAAAAAGACGCCAAAATGCCAAACTGAGCCGCCATCTAATGGATTCATCCCCTGATGCTTCGTCCACTCCTTAAACACAGTCTATGTTTCAAAGCAGATTCATCAAACTTAAGGAAACGTGATCAGATGAATAATAAAACGGGAGAAAAGTGCCACCTGGGTAATTCTTCCAACATGCAGCCTGGCTGAGATCCAGACGGGATCAGTACACCTGGGTCGCCGGCTGAAAGGACTCGCCGTAAACAATGAACAACAGCAGGGAGAGAGAGAGAGAGAGAGAGAGAGAGGCAAACAAGTCATTCGAGTGTGTTACTAATGTGTCCGTGCAGCAGGTGGCAAATCTATTACTGCTGTTTTCTAGCTGCCTCTCTGCAATTAGAGGCCGAGCGAAGAAAAAAAACAGAGAGAGAGGGGGGGGGGGGGGGGGGGGGTGGTACAGAATCAATTAGTCCTGTTAGGAGTAAGTTCACACACACACACACACACACACACACACACCTGCCCTCCACCTCATGCAGAGAGCGGGCCACACACAGACTGCACACCATCACAAAAGAGCAAGGGGCGGCGTTTTATCGCCCCCTTTCTCTCTCTCTCCACCTCTCTCGCTCAGTCTGCTTCTTCATAAGCCCCCCCCTGCAGAGATCATTCACCCACACACACACACACACACACACACACACACACACACACACACACACACACACTAAGCTTTTTTATAACGCTAATTAGTGCTCAGACCGCCTGCCCAATTATTACCAGCCGCGCTCTAATTAGGACTTATTTAAAGTGCTCGTCAATTAGTCTTTAACATAGTTGTCTGCCTGAGCGAGCCGCACCAGTTCACACTTCCTGAACTAGACGAGGAGGAAGAGTTCTGACGCAGCAACAGGTGCAGCCCTCGTCCCTTCAAAGTAAAAGTCTGCTGCAGAGCGTCAAACATCGAGCAACTCACGTTCAGAGCAACATGAAGAATAAAAAATTCAAATGCGAGTGTGCAGCGTTTTATTTGCTCTGATGGCATGCTCCCCAGTTTGACACTAATTTATCTTTAAGGTGGCGCAGATGGCCTAGCGGTTCGGTCCAAGCTCATGTAGGGAGGCTACAGTCCTCAAAGGTTCAAGTCCTACCTGTGTCTAAATCTAAAGTTTGTCTGTATGCTCGCCTTACACCAAATCACTTTTCAAAGTATTTTAAAGTCACAGAAACATTTCCACATTTGTACTGAAATCATGAGAGCGTTGCTGGAGCTGGGGCGCGCTCCTGTGACCTCTGTGGTTTGGTGTAAGGTGGTCATAAACCGATGAGAGAGGGTGTCAGATGTGTGACCAAGGCATTAAGTAACTAGCTTACATTACTTTGTCGTCATCAGTCAGTATAAAGGTGTGAAGATTCTCAGCACTCTCAGGACTACAAAATAAAATCAGAAGTTTGGCCTTACCTGACGGCCTGATGAGTCGCTGCTGATGGTCTGGAGGACATTTCTCTCTCTGGAGGACGCTGTAGGGTTGAATTAGGACGCCTAGAGGGGGAGCGATGAAGGGAGTAAGAGTTAGCTGTGACATCATTTTCCTTCTTGGAGACAAAAGACGGTCAGTATGTGGGTTTGTATGTTTCTGATTCCGTTCGAGGAAAGAAAGAAGACGCACTTCACACGTGGAGAACCTCCTGAGAATCATCAAGTTTACATCTCGTTTCATTATCAAAGAAATCCAGTGACAGTTTCCACAGAGTGTGTCTTTGCTATTCTATGTTTCCCAAAAAATTGACATCAAAAAAAGAATGCTGACGTAGTGTTTGGAAAGATCTGAGGGAGGAAATCACTCAGTGGACGACATTTGTTCTCTTTTCAAACCATAACTTGTCATTATTGATGTGTCTGTTGTTTGTTTGTGACTCTGAGCCTTTTTGTATTTGACAGATTCCCCCGAGGCGCTGCTGGGAAATCTTTTATTTCTGTGTGTACAGTTTCCAGTTGTCTAATGCATTTACAGTAAAAACACTTTATTTACATCCTCCTATAACGCCGTCCTTTGAAGCAACAATATGACATTTTTTCCACCTTTACATATTTCTTTCAAACGTTGATTTAACAGCTTGACAGGGAGAATGGCGTCTCTCTCAATCACCTGCCCGCCGCGCTGGGTAACTTTGGCAGCCGGCCAGTGTTGCCAGGACGATACAGTGTTATCATTCTGCAGCTTTAAAGTTAGAAACCGGGGAGAGAGAGAGAGAGGAAATGAGCCAGAGGTCAGACTGGAACCCGGGCTGCCCGCTTGGGGGACCACAGCCTCCGTTCATGGGGTGGGCACCAAAAACTAGTTCCCCCGACGCCCCCACAAATTCATATTTTAAAGGAGGTGCACACCAGTCATGCTTGCCGCTATGTGGTTGAAATGGTCGGTCTAAGCAGAGCGTTTCCAAAAGCTCTCTGGAAATCTTTGATCCAAACAACAACAACAAAAAAACACAACAGTAAACAAAATCTCTGCAGCTGTTAGCACTAAAAGAATCTCATCCCACTGCAGACACCAACATCAACCCGCTCATGAGTTAACCTTTGGAATAGCGTCGATAGCTTGGACAGCTTAGCGTCTTTTTAGTCCACTTTCATCTTGCAAAAAAACAACATGGCGGCTTCTAAATGTCAACAAACCAACGAATGAGTTAACGATGGTGAAAGCCTTTATTTTTTTATTTTTTTCCAGTGCATGATTTGACATTTATCATACAGCAACAAAAACTTCCTCCTAAATCCACACTGAAGCTTTGTGCCGTTTGCTGATCCTGCAGAAACGACTAAATCAAACATAATTACACCACTAACGAGTCAGAGGTGGCTATAATCTGTGACATGCAGGGTGGTGAGACGTGCACCTGATAGTTGTGAACTCCCCCCTCGCCGCCCCCTCTCCTCCCCCGCCCCTCCCCCCTCGCCTCCCCTCTCGGAGCAGTAATCTGTCTGTCAGTGTGTTGCCGTGGCTCCCCTGTGGGCGGCTGTCTGTTTGAGGCTGTTTTAATTAATTTCCAATCAGAGCAAAGTAAATTCATTAAGCACTCAGGGCTCTGTTTGAAGACACACACACACATTAACTTAAACCTATGCATGTGTTCGTCACTGTTACACCGTTTTATTGGACTTGGATGGCTTTCAGTAAATGTAAGACTGAGGAGCTTAGAATACACCTTAAAAAAACGACTTCCTGTCTTATAAAAAGGAAAAAACAACGGCAGGTAAATATTCAAAAGGTTGCATGTAAACGGCCTCAATGTGTCCTAAATATTTCACAGATTGCTGTTGGTTTGACCTGATAACTGCTCTCATATCTGGCAAACCGAGGGGCGTCCAAAACGGCCGTGTGGGGGTCACCTTAAAAGCGCCTACCTTCTCTGGTCCAAACAAATCCAGAGCATTCAGGAGCAGAATCTAAAGTTTAACCTTCAACCTCCGCCGGCCTCAAATCCCAGCAGGGTACCGACCTTCTTAAAAAAAACCATCTCAAACTGAAACTCTAAATCCTGCTGGTTCAAACCTGAAGGAATGTGAACACACAGAGGGACGCAGCGTGTAGGAGGGAGGAGGCTGAGGAGGGCTGGTTCGGTTAAAAAGGAGGATTTATCAGGTTTTTATCTCCGAGCAAACCGAGCAGATCAATCTGCTCTCAACACAAACACTCAGCGGGTATATTTAGCTCTCCCTCTCTCTTTAGCCCTGTCCTTGTCAGAGAGAGAGAGAGAGAGAGAGCGGAAAACAATGTTGTCAAGAAAAAAAAGAGAGTGAAAGAAAAAGAATGATTGAGGAAGCGAGCGGAGGAGAGAAAGAGACGAAGAGGAGGAGAAGGAGGAGGAGGAGGAGGAGGAGAGTCTTCTTAGAAGGCTAAAAGGATTAGTCCTCTCATCTCTCCTGGATCACAATGTTTCCTGGGCTGTGTTTGATCAGCGAGTGTGTGTGTGTGTGTGTGTGTGTGTGTGTGTGTGTGTGTGTGTGCGTTAGGGAGAGTGTGTGTGCGTGTGTGTGTGAGATGTTTGCTCTGATATTGACGCTGCCTCTTCCTGATCCTATTACACGCCAATAAACATCAGCTACCAACATGGGGATTACCGAGTGTGTGTGAGTGTGTGTGTGTGAGTGTGTGTGACTCTCATGGATTTTAGCTGGACCTTTTATCCTCTTTACAGAGCGACGGCATGCCTCTGTCACACACACACACACACACACACACACACACACACACACACACACACACACACACACACACACACACACACAGCATGAATTACACTTCATGTGAGGACAATATACCAAAAAACTTGGAAAGGTGAATTCGGATCACTAAAAGAAAAAAAGGAATCATTTGTGAGAATTTCTTTGTGTAATTTAAACGAGATTAGAGCTGATAAATTATGGAAGAACTCGACTGAGGTACTTTTACTTTGGATATTTAACTCAAGGCCTCATGTTTTCTAAAAACACACCGAGGGTATAACCTGTCCAAAAAGATTTTCCAAATTCACTAATTCTCCAGTTTTTCTCGGCCTTCTTAAAAAGTAAATTTTCAACAAAAAGTCAACAGGACACGCAGCAAAGGGCAGAGGTCAGAGGTCAGACCCGAACCTGAGACCGCCACCACGAGGACCACAGCTTCTGTACATAGGGCGCGCGACATAACCGCCAGGCCACAGGCGCCCCTTTGTTTTGAGCATTTTAACAAACAAGCTGTTGTTTTGTTCAGTGGAGACAGTCTAACATTTACCTAAAGGGACAAAACAAAAAAAAAACCTCTGAAGTGGATTGATTGATTTTCATGTGATGCTGGATATCTCTTTGTCTGGAGTGAGGACTTTTTGACTTTTTCAAGCAGTGGGTTCTTCAAATGATCCAAACAAAAAGCACAAAAGCCACTCAGGGAAAGTGACATGAAGCCGCCGGCTCCACCTGAACGGAGATTTTCCACCGAAAAATCTGATATTTTATCACGCAGAGACACGTCTGAAACAACATTTACGCCGTCAAAACCTCCAAACTGAAGCGACAATAATGAACAGATTTCACTCTAACGCCGCAGTGAAATCAGATCTCTGCTCTCTTTGCCAAAAAATCATGATGGACAAGACTGAAATGTTCAAGAAAACCTCTAATATTGGCAGCTCTAATGCTTTTCTGCCTTAATGGAAATAGAAAAGGGTCCTTAAATCATCGTCCGCCGTCACGCTCACTCATATCCTTCCCTTCTTTCATTCTCTCCTTCTTTCTATTCCCTCCCTCCCTCCTTCTCCTCCCCCCTTCCCTCCTATTGCCTTTCTTTCTTACAGAAAATCTAAAAGGCTGACATGCAAATGGGGCTTATTAAATCCTATTAGGCCGTCTGTCACGAGCCAGCAGAGAGAGGGAGAGCGAGGAAGGAGGGGTGGGAGGGTAAAAGCGAGAGAAATTATGATTTTGAAGGAGAAACAGAAAGAAAAGACTCTGAAAAAGAAGGTTTGTGACACACTTCTTTTTTTGCAGTTCAAGTAAATTCAAACATGCAACAAGAAATCCCGATCAAAAACACACATTTTTATTTCATAATTGAACTATAATTAAGGTTGAGTTGATTTCTGCCTCCTGAAAATGCCTGTGATTTTGCAACCTTCAAATCGTATAAAAACACTTCCTTGGAGATCGGATTTGGCCTTAAAAGTATTCATCTTGGTCCGATTATGTTTCCTTCACAGAGACATGAAGGAGAGCAGCTCCAGCACGTCGTCGAGTCTGTATCACTGTAATCATCTCTGATTTTCAAATGAAGAATCTGAGCCTGTATCAGGTCAAATCAAACCTCTCGGCCCCGTGTTTGATAAGTGAAAGCAGCTCTTTTCGCTCGCTGGATTTGTCAGGAGTCAAACATAAAGATGGTGCTTCTTGGTGCACACATGGTACGCACATCCGTATTCAGAACGGTGAAGTTACACTAAAAAGCAAGATAATCGATGCTGGTTTAAATGTGTCAAGATGAAAGAGAGAAGCAGTCGTTCACTGAACTTTAGTTCTCATTGAACCGTTGTGGGTCAGGTACCTAAAAACAGACTCAGCCAGATCAGAGACTCAAAGAAAACTGACGCTAAAGGATAACCAACCAAACCAAATCATAGGTATCAAGAAAGCCCACAGGGTAACATCAAACAGATACCTGTTAATGCCCTGAGGTGTAAGTGGCACTTCAACACACCGCAAAGACTACAGCCGATGCAAAAAGGGGAAACTGGAAGAGGACGTAGAAGAATGCGGATATTCACCACTCACGATATACAGTAGGTACTTCTAATGGAGGATGATGTCTGAGAAAGAGCACTGATTGGCTTAGCTGAACGGCTGAGTGACTCCTCCAACCAACCGAGCCGACAGACGCCGATGCAACACGTCTATTGTCATGAATAGTGATTTTGTTATATTGTCTACATCCTGTTTGTCCTGTTTTGCTCTATTTTTATGTTTTCAATGTTTGCTTGTAATTTTGAAATTGGGTAAATTTTATTTGTGATAGTAAATATTCTTACTTTGTTATTTTTACTGTATTTTATTTGAACTTTGTTTAATCTCTTAAGGTGAGGTTTTGAGATGAGCCGTCGTGGGTTTCTACCTCACCTGCTCATGTGTTTTTATTTTTTCTGTTTGACTCTTCTTTCAAAAAATGTGCAAATAAACTAAACTAAACAAGTCGAACCAGCAGAAAAACCAACTAGGCCGACGATCTCCTTGATGTGTCAGGGACAACAGACCATGAAAGGTACCCAATAACAGAAACAGTCACAAGTATGAACACAGTCTGGGTACCTTAAAACAGACCAACGCTTGAGATTGAGTCCTTATCGGTACAGCTCTCATTGAGACTTCAAGTATTAAACAATTTAAATGAAAGTACCCTTAATTAGATCCTTTTCCAGGTTATTAAAACACGAGTGGACCCGTGACAGGTTAATGATGGAGTCCAAGATACGGAAAGTTAACGTAAAATAAGCACTTTATTGATCAGAAATATCTCATCAATCTTTAGACTAAACTTTAGGTTTTAATCAGGGCTCTCTTTATCTGCTTTTGGCTCGGGCGCCAAAGTCGTGTACGTGATCTAAACACTTCATGTAATCTGAATTTTCTCTGGTCAACATATTAAATGTTATCACTCCTCCTTCCTCTCCCTCTCATCCCTCACTTTTCCTTCCCCTCCGCTGCTCCTTCTCTTTGATTTTCCGTTTTTTATAAGGATGACACAGAAAAAGAAGAAGGCTGCCTTTTCTCCTGCCTGTCAATTATCCCCCTGTCCGTCTCTCCGTCCGGCTTAATTGGCGTTTTGGGAGACGTTGGTGTCGTCCCAGCGGGCTCAGTCAGAACAATGGACGCCCCGTATAGCTGACCGGCCCTCGTCTGAGCCCAAATTGAATTGGAAATCTTCCATCTTCTCTTTAGCATAACAAAAGGGGTGCAGGGTTTTTTAGACAAAGGGAGCGTTTTAATGGAGAAAATCAATCTCTGGGAGGAAGCGGCGCCATTGTCTCCCATCAGCTGTACAGGTGTGTCTCACCCACGCCGGCCCTAATCAGAGGTGGCAGGGGACAGATCTGGAAGCTACAGCTCTGTCACTGAAGGAGAGACTGGCAGCCGCAGAGAGGAAGAGGAGGACGGAGGAAGAGGAGGACGGATGAAGAGGAGGACACATGAAGAGGAGGACGGATGAAGAGGAGGAGGGATGAAGAGGAGGATGGATGAAGAGGAGGAGGGATGAAGAGGAGGATAGAGGAAGAGGAGGAGGGATGAAGAGGAGGAGGGATGAAGAGGAGGACGGATGAAGAGGAGGACGGATGAAGAGGAGAACGGATGAAGAGGAGGACACATGAAGAGGAGGACGGATGAAGAGGAGGAGGGATGAAGAGGAGGATGGATGAAGAGGAGGACGGATGAAGAGGAGGATAGAGGAAGAGGAGGACGGAGGAAGAGGAGGACACATGAAGAGGAGGAGGGATGAAGAGGAGGAGGGATGAAGAGGAGGACGGATGAAGAGGAGGATGGATGAAGAGGAGGATGGATGGATGAAGAGGAGGACGGATGAAGAGGAGGACGGATGAAGAGGAGGACGGAGGAAGAGGAGGACGGATGAAGAGGAGGAGGGGTGAAGAGGAGGAGGGATGAATCCGTCCATCCATCCATCCTCCATCCATCCATCAATCCATCCATCAATCCATCCATCCATCCTCCATCCATCCATCCATCCATTCATCAATCCATCCATCCATCAATCCATCCATCCATCCTCCATCCATCCATCAATCCATCCATCCATCCTCCATCCATCCATCCATCAATCCATCCATCAATCCATCCATCCATCCATCCATCCATCCATCCATCAATCCATCCATCCATCCATCAATCCATCCATCCATCCATCAATCCATCCATCAATCCATCCATCAATCCATCCATCCATCCATCCATCCATCCATCCATCCATCCATCAATCCATCCATCAATCCATCCATCAATCCATCCATCCATCCATCCATCCATCCATCCATCCATCCTCCATCCATCCATCCATCCATTCATCAATCCATCCATCCATCCATCCATCCATCCATCCATCTCAGAGTAGCGCTCCATCATGCTCCCAAATCAAAGTTAGAAGGACTCGTCTCTAAAGCAAACTCTTTAAGTCCGTATGATTTTGACATCACTGTCTAAAAAACTCAAACCAGAGAAACCAAATGTATCGAGGTCAGTTAAAAGTCATGGAGGTCCCAGAACCAGAATCATCTGAGAAACAGCAGAAATGAACTCATGAGGCCCTGAAACCCTTTCTGACATGGAAACCAAATCTGAGAGAGTTGAGATCTGACCTGGACTTGACCCCATACAGAAGCTCGGGTTGTAAATACCTTCCCTGTTGACGGCGGGTTATTTCAGGGCGTTTAGTGACAGTAAAAAAAAGAAACATTCCGCCTGCTAGAATCGTCAGACTCTGAATGTCTCCACCGCTCCTCTCTCTCCGACTTTGACGAGTGAAGGAATCTTGGATGATCTGCTGTTCCACTCTCGTGTTCAAAGAGGAAGAGTTTATTGAAAAGAGGGATATAAAAATCCCCATGAGCTTCTCTTCCCCGTCAAGGAGCCAGAAAAAACAAAACCTGGCGCCAAGAGAGGAGATTTGGAGGGACGTGGATTTAGGAGCTGAGATTGTTGTCGGACTACAATGTCGAGGAGGTACGAGAGGATTCGCCTGGAGCGCGGAGGAGACCGTGGATTAAGATGGCAGCGAGCTAGCCGTCCTCTCTGCTCTGTTTCACACATTACGATCACTTTACACCAGAAATCAAGCAAGAAAAACTCCCATGACAGAGATACGTTACTCAAGTATCGATGCATAAAGGCATGAAAAGTATTAAACTGGCACGATTAAGCATCAGGCAACACTTCTGATGAGCTCGTCGTTGATTAGAAATTAATTGATGATTGCTTAAATTTAGGACGGGCAATGTTTTCGCTTACTGCTTTCTGTGCAGCTCGGCCCCAGAAAGCGTTCTTTTCTCCCCCCTTATGAGCGGCCTTGATGGTGACTACTACTGTTTTTAAACTGTTTTTGACCTCCTGGCCTCCATGCAAGTCACATGGCTGAAAACCTTGCTCATCATTATCGCAACATAAAGGTCCTAACACGACGGTCTTAAACCCTAAAGTGGAATTTCACCCCAAAAATTACAATTAAAATGGACAATTTCAAAAGAAAAAGCAGGAAACAAATATTTCTATATCCTGTTGGAGGTCATCATCCTCCTGAAACTCAACATTCAGTCTTTGTAGTGAACTATTCTAGATGTTTCAGACGTCTAAAATTAAAATAATACAGCTCCCAACTTCTTTAAATGTCCAGTTTTGCAGATCCAAACGGGGTCTGTGTGAAAAGTATTTTTTTTTTCAGCTATATTTCGGACAATGGCCGCCTACCTTTTCTGACTGTGGTGGATGCACCTTAAATTATTTTATTGTCCAAACATTATTTGTGAATGAGGCCGTAATCTGCCACAGCAAACTGACATCTTCCTCGCTCCGTCTCTGCACCGTGCTTCCTGTCGGTGTCTCGGCGCCGCTCGCTCTTGTCAGTGCTGTTAAGGAGTAGTCTTTCAGGTCTGGGTGCTTCGATAAGGTGAGTGTTTGTGTTTATCTGCGCGCTCGCAGCTTCACGCATTACCATGAGAATGGTTTAAGCCCTGTGCTAATCCTCTGTGTCTCCGTTGTAATAAATGTCTTCATTCACACACTCCGCAGCAGAGAGAGAGAGAGGGGACGGGGACGCACGCCAAAGCCAAACATATCGCCTTCCCGAGGAGGAAGCGGTGGAAACATGTCACCTTGTGTTGACCTGAAATTGTAGAATCTGTCTTCAACCAATCGAATCCTTCTCAACTTCAACCCGAGTCTCAAACACCAACTGCATGTTTCTAAAGTTCTTCTTCTGTTGTCAAATGTTTCTGTTTCAGTTGACCTTCAGGGCTCCCGTAGTTGGCAAATAAAACAAAGATCACAAAAACAGGATTACATGCATGTTGGTATTAATTGTTGATATTTTTGCAGTGGGAATAAACAAGGTAACAGCGAGTCAGCGTGCAGTTAAAGTAACGTTAATGCCTCTAATATTAAACATGTGTTTTCAAAGTCATTCCCCAGACGTAAACAGGATTTATTTAATTTAAAGATGCAATATGTAGATTCCACCACTAGGGGGCTCTCAATCAATACAACAATAACAAAATGTGACGTTGAGACTGGCGGGGAATCATGGGAGTTCTCTCTGCTCTCACCCCTGTGTAAACGAACTCAGTATTGCCCGTAGTCATGACGACCGAGCGAAACCGTCACAGCTATAAAAGAACGGATTTCTCTTGCTTATGAGATAACTGCTGGAAATATTCTCAACCGAGAATTTTAGTCGATTTTTAATGTTTACAAACATGTTCATAAAATTCTACATCTTGTTTGTTTAAATGAGCGGTAGAAGGAGCACCAGTGCAGCAAACACAGATTGTTCGCTTAGTTAGTTTTTCAATGAGCCCCCCCCTCCCCCCTCCCCCCTCCCCCCTCCCCCGTCCCCCGTCCCCCGTCACCCGTCCCCCGTCCCCCGCCCTCCGCCACCCAGAGTTCTCCCCTCACAAAGCAGTCTATTAAAAAGCCTTTAGTGAGACCATTCAGTCTGCGTGTCACTCAGATGAGGGATGTATGTGCCTGTGTGTGTGTGTGTGTGTGTGTGTGTGTGTGTGTGTGTGTGTGTGTGTGTGTGTGTGTGTGTGTGTGTGTGTGTGTGTGTGTGTGTGTGTGTGTGTGTGAGTGTGTGGGTCTGGGCCTTTGGGTCCCCGGGATCATCACATCTAAGCGTTCTATAATCTCCCATAATCCCGCACAAATCCATACATGTATGTACTTATAAAGCTAATACTGCATAATGCACCTATTATGTTACACTTCCTTCCTGTTGTAATTTGTGTCTTTAAGATGTTTCTCAGATGAAACAGAGACACGGGGAATATATTATTTTTTTTAAAGAACGTTTAAAGAGGATGGAAAGATCTGAATACGAGTATTAAGTCGTGTTGTTGATCGTTTCAGGTCCAAATCTGTGAGTTTAAATTCTACACATAGTGTTAGAAATCTGCAGAGACCGCTCTCTACAGGCTGAAACGCCGCTACTGCAAGTGAATGTTTCAAACACGATAGAAACTACATCAGCAGACTGTCGGGAGTCAAGTGGATCGAGAGAATTACCCGGATAGATTAGAACTGCTTGAGGTGAAATATGGCGATGTTAAAGCGTAAAAACAGAGCTATTAGTTTAAAAATCGTAATGCAGTATCGTTAAAATCCTCCAGGGGGCAACATCAACATCACCCCCATCCTCTCCTGCCTCTCCCTGTCCTCGCCATCGTCTGTCTCAGAACTCGCTGCCTCGCTGTGCTTACTTTGCTAATGCTCGATGTCACTTCATAAAATATCAGAAAACGCTTCAGTGAATAAAGTGATAGAAATAGAAAAGAATTTATAAACGTTCCCTTTCTCTGTTTCTCCGCCTGCAGCAAACACAGAACAGGAGGACCTGGGGTCATCAAGTTCAACCCTTTCTTTACCCAGAGTGCATTTCTTTCAGTGATACTCCGCTAACAAAAGGTAGCAAAAGGCCGGGGCAGCGAGACGCACAAGACGTCTGAACCCCACGGTTAGCCTCTGCGCCGAGCTGTTTGAAGAAGATGAAGGGATCGGCGGCGAGGGAGGTGAGATGGCAATCCTCTTCAGCACCTTTGATGCTCAGACGGCAGCAGGAGATCAGAGACAGGAAGAGGAACGAGAGAAGAGCAACAACATATTGCAAAAAGAGAGAGAGAGGGGAGAGAAAGGAGACGAGGATGGAGGAGATATCTCTCTCTCCTCGTGTTAAGTGCTCTGCTTTCTGTTTGTCAGTGCGTTTAGTCTGCTGCTGCTCCGTACGCTCACAAAAACACCACAGCATCCTTAAAGCGAGAATCTCCATGCCGACAGGTTTGTATGTTTACTTCAGTCGGTTCGTTCTTTTGCATCACTGTGACTACAGGGAGACACTGAGGAGGCTTACCTACGGTGCGCCTAGAGTGACAAAATAGCAGATTAATCCCAATTTCAAAAAAGTTATACTTTCCCGTTAACGCTGACCGCCGACATGCCTTTATAATATTTCATTTTGACACTATGACGTCATGGTTGTCGACTGTTAAATTGTTTATAATCTACTATGGAGAGGAGAGAGCGGGCGATGACATGCAGCAAAGAGCCGAGGTCGGACTCGAACCCACGGCAGGTGCGACTTCTGTATTTTTTGGGTGCACGGCGTAACTGCGAGGCCATCAGGCACCCCCCCGTTGTAACTTATTTCTGAGCTCATTGGGCCGTACTGTTAGTAAGGCGAGCGCTGCAATCAAGCGGCTTTATTAATATTTTGTTAAACACACACACACACACACACACACACACACACACACACACACTTAGCGCTCAACACACACACACACAAACACACACACACTTGTGGTTTGCAGTGGGATGAGAGATGGATGGGCAAATATTGAGCAGTGACAGAGTAAACAATGCCCTGGTAACCAGATGGCTGGACTGACACACACACACACACACACACACACACACACACACACACACACACACACACACACACACACACACACACACACACACACACACACACACACACACACACACACACACACACACACACACACGCACACACTTCACAGTGTCGATCAAATCTAAACAGCTTTTGGCTCGAGAGACAAACACTTTATGAGGAGGCTTGTTTTAAAGCTGAGACTCATTTATCATCCTCCGTCCTTCACCACTTCTTCTTCTTCTTCTCCTTCTCTTTTTATCTCTCCTCTCCTGCCACTTCTTCCTCCTCACAGCTGACAGACCCACATGCCTCGACATCAAACACACATCTTGAAGTCTTGAAAACGATCATTAAGCAACCAAAAATAACTCGGCATGTAATCTAAGAGTGGCCGCATGCATCATCTGCAAAATATCAAAAAGCACCAATGTATTAAATACAGGTGTATACACAACAACAAAAACACAACTGTTAAGACTGGTTCATACTTCTAGGTTGACTCGTCGTCGTCATAGTAACCTACATCATGGTGAGCTCGACATACTTGTGCATCGCTCTGCAATACTCAGCCTACAAACACCACTTGGCTGTGCGGTTTCTAAGCGAGGTAAATGCATCAGTTTTCGGTTTCGGCCACATGTTGAGGAAACCTGTTGGGCCTCGTTCTCACCTGTAGTTTCATTTTTGAGGAGGTTAAGTGCGTAGGCCTCAGCGTAGGTACAGGGCGATTCAAACCAGAGTGAGATCCAAACAAACCCAGAAGCTCTCAGCGTACTGATCTGTTTCAGAACCACGGACAGCTCTTTCAGTGCTGCAGTGTCTGCTTCAGTTTCAGCACCACGGACAGCGACACCCTGTCTTTTTTCTCTCACCAATAAAACAGAATTCAGAACCAAATTTATCTTATAATAAATAAAAAAGTTTGAATTATTCAGAACTAAGCACTACATGAAAGAATACTTTAAGTAACACTTTTGGAAGAAGTTACCAAGTAATTCACTAAATCTAACTTTAATAAAAGGTTATTGAAAAAAACAAAATCCAGCGTCTAACTTTAATGCTTCTTGGTCCAGTGTGGATCCTCTACATGTTCAGCATCCTGCATGTGGGGAGAATTTACCATATGCACATACTGTAAACCTTTAAGGACCCCTAAGTGTAAATCTAGACAAACACTAGAGGTCATAAAGGAAGTTTGAGCAACTTATCTGCAGAACTAAATCACACTGTTGATTCTCGTTTGGTGCCTTTAAAACACAGAGAAATCAGTTAAATTAAATCATACCCCACACCTCTGATACGTTAGGAACTCAACACACACACACAGATCCCTCCACACACACACACACCTGTCAGCAGTTAAATATGCTGAGCGTCTGTCTTCCATAGGGCAGCGCTCCAGCTCCATCAGAGTCATAAAGAGAGCAGACTAATAGACCCCTGATTACAGAGAACATCAGCCGCCTGCTCTCTCTCCATCACTCTTAAAGCTCTTCACCTCCTCCCTCTGTCTCTCTCTCTCTCTCTCTGTCTCTCTCTCTCTCTCTAAGCGTCTTCACAGAGAATCGACACATTAAAGAGGTTACTGACGTCGATACCTTCAAGTATTCGATGTCGTGTCCTTTTACCCTGAGTATCTTTATCTTCACTTCCATGATCGCCCTCAACAACAACAACAACAAAATCCTAGTTGACTGGAAATATTTTCAAGCCGTTAGTTTACAAAATAATAAAGCATAGAGGAGTGACCGCAAACTTTTCTGACTTTTGGCGTTCCCTGCAGTTAGTAAATCATAACCGTTTAGGAAAAATCAGTAAACGAAAGCCGTTTTTATTTTAAAATGTTTTATAGACACGCATTCAATCATCTCTGATCAAAAATAACACATACTATCTATTTAGAGATGAATAAAGCTACAAATGTTCCACTTTGACAACGTTACTGCGCTCACAAATGCACGTGATAAATGTTGGATAACTGACCACCGGGCGATTGTTTGGACATGCCTGTGCAGGTTCTGGCTTTCCATGTCGCCCTTTCGCAGCGGCGGTAACCGGTTGAACGTAAGTCAGTGAGCCTCTCCCACCTACAAACCCGTCTACAAACCCCCCAATGATGAGAAAAGTCCATCCTGTCTGTCTTCTGCCTGCTCCACTTTTCAGAAAATGTGTGCTCAAACAGGCCGTTTGGAGATTTTCCCTTCATGACATCACAAAGGGCAGTAGCCCCTCCCCCAGGTGGGTGACACTCCCACAGCTAGGTGTTTGTTCTGCCCTCTGAGTCTGCCTTCTCACCGTAAACAATAGAACATGGAGTGAGAAAGCATCGAGTACACCCAAGCCCTTCCAGAGAGGGGGGCGTGGTCAGACACAGCTCATTTACATATTTAAAGGTACAGACACAGAAACAGCCTGTTCTGAGCAGGGCTGAAATAGAGAGGTTTATAGACATGATCAAATACAGGATCAGAGTGGATTTAGAACAAGAAACTTCACACACATGTTTTGAGGAGCTCTGAGACTTATTTAAACTGAAGAAGAGGAGGGGGATATGTCACCTTTAAGAGCACGTTCAGACCACTACCACGATTAATGGTGACTCTATAAGGCCTCATAAGTGATGTGTTAGCAGTCTAAAATACATAAATCTGTGGTGAACTACGCAGACAAACTCCTCAGAGCAGAGCCTTTGATGCTGGGAGGATTTAGCGCTCTCTCCGGCGTCCTCAAAATCACCATCTGCTGCTCTATCTGAGGCCTAACCTGTATAATAGGTGTCACATTAGCAAGACAACAAATCAAACCAGCCTTCAATTCCCAGGCCTCTCCTCTGCCGCACAGCTGTACGCCTCTCTTTGTTGTCGGGGGGGACTTTCTAATTAATATGATAAATAAGATGGCGGGGTTCGACTCCGCGGCGCTTTTTAATTGGAGGAAGCCTTGAATGGCACGCGGGCAGAGGCAGAGATTAGCCGGTTATTTGTGTGTGTTTTTTTTTTGTGCGAGGACAGAGAGAGGGAGAATTTTTTTATCCTCGCAGTGATTTCCTGTCTCATTGTGATACTCAACACACACACACACACACATCAGGGTTTGAGAGACAGCTGTCTGGTTTCATGATTCTGCCTCGTATAAAAAAACAATCTCCTACATTTCAGGGTTGTTTTATGCTGGTATCTTCACACTGCATGTAAATTGACCTGAAATGAGCGTGATCTAGAAACACAGTTAAGCAGTGAGTACAGTATGTTATTCTTCTTTTCTCTAGTCCCTCAATTAAACAACTTTTATACACGAGGGGAGGAGTCAGCCGGCCGTCCCGGCGATGTAAACAAACTGAAGATAGGACTCTGAAAACTCTGAAAACATCACAGACAGTGGGACTCGGGTGTTACACCCATTGTAGACAGTCATGACTCAGAGTTATTTTCAGAGGAGATACTTGATTTATGTTATATTTAAGTGTGAAAAATCACATATTAAGCCTTTAATGTTATGAGTCATTTATGGCGTTTTCCCACCTATAGATAGTTTGCTCTGGTCTGAATCATGGACCAGTTTGTTCCATTGTTTTATAAAACATTTACGAGAGGAACCAAAATGTGTGATGGGTGAGGAAAATGCCCTCTGATTGTTTGTCATTTGTGAGAAAACAAAGTTCTCTTTAACACATTTAACAAAACTAGAAGAGTAAAATGTTTTGCTATTTCAATTTTGTTTTGCAGTATTTGATGTAGTGTGTGTTCAGTGTGTGTGTGTGTGTGTGTGTGTGTGTATGCAACCTTCATGGTATATGTTGCACCACCTACGGAACACAACAAGAAAATTGGTCGAATATCTGACAGCTTCGCCTCGAGCGTCGACGCATCACCAGCCCACTTCTCTTCAACACACACACACACACACACACACACACACACACACTGACTCACACACTCTGATCTCCTCATCCTCAGCTAATCCTGCTCCATCTAAATCAGAGCAAACAGCCCGGAGGGGAAAATAAAACGCAGTTGTTTCTCGCTCATCTAATCCTTCTCTCCATCATTCTCATCTGCTTCTTATGTCTGACAAGAATCCTCTACATCAGTGCAAATCAACAAAACACAAACGGTGTGTGTGTGTGTGTGTGTGTGTGAGTGTGTGTGTGTGTGTGTGTGTGTTTCAGTGTGTGTGCAGAGCGATCTAAAGGGGGATTTAACTCCAGCTTCTCCGGGCCTCTTTCAGTGTTGCATGTCAGGATTCAACAACTAAGAAAATCCTGTCTGGCTGGACAGCGAGAACCTCTCTGAGAGAAAATTAGAGCGTGGATCGCACCGAAGAAAATCCTCCTCCTGGCAGCGGCGACGGTGTCAGAGAGGAGAAGAATGGAGCGGAGAAACGAGGAGAAGGAGATAGGAGATAAAGAGAGATTAGAGGATGAGAGAAAGGAGACGTATGAGGATGTGAGGAGAAGAAAAGAGGAGAAAATGAGGATTAGTGGATGAAGGAGGAGATGCTAGACGAGGTGATGGAGAGGCTGACGGAGGGACGGAGGGATGACGAGCTGAGAGAAAGAGGAAGGAGGTCAAAACGAAGGAAAAGTCTAAGTAGTGACAAGTGAAAGAAGAAATAAAGAGGAGAGGAGAGGAGGGACTAAGGAAGAGAAGAGAGTAAAGAGGACGAGATGTAACAACGAGGAGAGGAGAGAAAAAGTGAAAGAAATTAAGAGATGAACTGAGGATGGAGAGGAAGGAGAGGAGAGAGGATGTGATACATGGAGGAGATATAGGGCTGATAAAGGAGACAAGACAAGAAGGAAAAGGAATGAGGAGACAAGGAGAGGAGAAACAAAACAGAAAGCAGTTTAAAGACGAGGGGACAAGGAAAGGAGAAAATAACTGACGGGAAGGAAGCCTGAAAAGGAGACGATATACCAAAAGAGAGGCAAGAGGGGAGAGGAAGAGGAGTTACAGAGAGGAGACAAGGAAAGGAGACAAGGGAGGGGAGGGGAGGGGACAAGGGGAGGAGAGACAGAAAAGAAAGGAGTTTACATACGAGGGGACAAGGAAAGGAGAAATGAAAGGAGGGGAAGGGAAGGACATATCGAGAGAAGACAAGGAAAGAGGACAAAGGATAAGAGAGGTGGACACAAGGACAGGAGAGGAGGAAAGGGGACAAGAGGAGGAGAGATGAAGAGAAGAAACAGCATGACAGGAGAGGAGAGGAGATACAAAGAGTAGTGTAGAGGAGACAAGGAGAAGAGGTGGAAGAAGAGGAAACAAGGAGAGGAGATGTTTAGAGGATGGAAGGGGTGGAAGAGGAGTGGAGGATAGGTGGGAGGAGAGATAAAGAGCAAATGTGGAAAAAAGGAGTAAATCTGAGACAAGGAGGAGGAGTTACAGAGAGGAGACAAGGAAAGGAGACAAGGGAGAGGAGGGAAGGGGACAAGGAGAGGAGAGACAGAAAAGAAAGGAGTTTAAATACGAGGGGACAAGGAAAGGAGAAATGAAAGGAGAGGAAGGGAAGGGAGCCTGAAAAGGACATATAGAGAGGAGACAAGGAAACAGGACAAAGGATAAGAGAGGTGGACACAAGGACAGGAGAGGAGGAAAGGGGGCAAGAGGAGGAGAGATGAAGAGAAGAAACAGCATGACAGGAGAGGAGAGGAGATACAAAGAGTAGTGTAGAGGAGACAAGGAGAAGAGGTGGAAGAAGAGGAAACAAGGAGAGGGGATGTTTAGAGGGTGGAAGAGGAGAGGAGACAAGGAAATAGGTGGGAGGAGAGATAAAGAGAAAATGTGAGACAAGGAGGAGAGAAGAGGAGGTAGGAGAGGAGACAGGGAAAGGAAATGTAATAAGAAGAGAAAAGATGCTGTATCGAGAGGAGAGGAGTTATAAAGAGAGGAGAGGAGGGAAACCGACACACACACACACACACGCACGCACGCACGCACGCACGCACGCACGCACGCACGCACGCACACACACACACACACACACACACACACACACACAGCATTTAAAGCTGTAATGACAGGCCAGAGAGTGATAAGAGAGAGTGAGTGGAGAGGCCACTATAGCTGCTCTCTTCTGCCTGCTAACAACTGTAATTATCCAAACTCCACACTCACTACTATTGATCTCTCCCCCTCCTCCTCCCTCCTCCCCCGCCCTCACTGCATGTGTGTGTGTGTGTGTGTGTGTGTGTGTGTGTGTGTGTGTGTGTGTGTGTGTGTGAGACGGGGTGTCAGCAGAGTGCGTCCCTCTCAGCAGAAGAGTTGTTCACACCTGCTGTCGGCTGAGCGTGGAGAGCAGGGACGAGGACTCGGACAAATACGTGACAGGAGACAAACACAAATATTGGTGCAGCTCCGACGCTGCACAGTGTGTGTGTGTGAAGTGTGTGTGTGTGTGTGCGTGTGCGTGTGTGTGTGTGCGTGTGTGTGTGCGTCTCCCACACCTGGTTTGGAGAACGTGGCTGCAGCTTTGCAACAACAGTGTTGTCAAATGTGCTAATTTTTTGAGTTTGCTCTTCTTCATCAAACGTCCGTACACAAGTAAATAAAAATAAACATGTTGAGGAGAGTTTGGGTGATTTTTTTGTATCTCATGTGGAAGTTTACATCTTAATGATTTTATGTTTATTTAGGTTTGATATCACATCATCCAGATTCATTATGTGCTGCAGATTTTTTACGACCAACACGCCCTGAATCTCCATCACACTCTGACGCCTGACGCTGACTCATACATTCACATTCACACACCGCCTAAGAAGCAGCAGGAGCAACTTGTGGACATGTGGCTGCAGGAGCTGGGGATCGAACCCCCGACCTTCCAGTTGAGAAATGCCTGCCTCGTTCATCCATTTGAGCGCCTGTTCCTTTGAATTTAACTCGACAACACTTTCTGTTTCAGTTGCATTTGATGCCGTTTTGTCTTCGTAATTGTTTGTGATTTGACTCTGCAGCAACCCGTCTCTTGATTTTCCTTCTAGATAAAAATAAATGAAAAAGACAGGGAGCCGTGTGATTGGTTCATCAGATTGGTACCTCGTGGCAGACATTGGTTGAAGTTTTTACATTCTTACAACTGATACAGATGATGGATTTCCCTCATTCCTTTTTCAGAGAACATGAGTTATTAATTTCTGTCAGGACCTAAAAACAACTTCAACAAACATCTTTAAAAAAGTGAATCTGGAGGAAATTACAAACCCTGCCTTTAATGCAACTCCAAGCATCAGATTTCAAAGCAATGTGAGGAAGGTTTTTCTTAGTAAATGTGGAAGATGACACCGTATATCAGCGAGTTTAAAGGCGGTGGTTGATTTGGGTTTCTAGCTGCTTTAAGTGTAGAAACTAATCAGCTGAGCCGTCGCTATAAAGGAAAGGTTAATCGCTGCTGACAGAATCAACTTCAGCAGACGCTCAGATAAGAGCGGGGGTCTTTTATTAGCCCTGTGTGTACATACGTTTGGTTGTGTATCCGAGGACGTATAAATACTCCTCACAGAATCAATGTGGGAGACCATCAGATAGCAGCATTCAGGCGGGGGGAAGGATTTACACGTCGCGCCGTGGCCTTGACACCCGCACAAAACCCCTCTTTTGTCCCCCTCGTCACCTGTCCCAGATTTATGACGTCCAATTACAAACGCGGATGCTAACAGTACTCCCCATTAGCCTATCAAACGCTTTAATGGTCGTCCCCTCAAAAGGTTTATCTGGCCTTTCAGCAGGGCCGCGACCAATTTACACCCCCCCCTGCCCCCCTAAAGAAGACCCGAACAAAGACCGGGCTTTTTGTTTTCCTGCACCGCTCCCCAAGACAGGTAATTAACAGGGAAGGAGTTTGTGGTTAATTTGGTAGATAATTATCTAAATGAAACTGCCTTTCCTCACACTATCTCTCTCTCTCTCTGACTCGCCCGCGTGCAGACGTTTGACGAGGCCGGTCAGGGTATTGTGCCGCTGCAGAAACAAACCCAGTAATGACACGTTCCTCTTTCTTTCTCCTTTTGTTTTCAGGCTGCTTTGTTTTTGCTTTTGTCTTTTGTTTCTCAGTCACAGGAGAAGTAAATGAAGAGGCTAAAGGAGCAGAGACAGAGAGCGAGATAACGGAGGGAATCAGTTTACTTACAGACTTCACAAAGGAGAACAGAGCCGTTATCACACACACTATAATCTGATGTGCAGAGGCTGTTATTTAGCAGGTAGCTCTGAATAGCAGCGCTGATGTGTTTTGCTGAATCAGGGAGATCTGATCACGGAGTAGAAATCTGAGAATGGAGAACAACTCTCAGAGTCTTTTTTAAAAGTCTCACAGAACTGATTTTAAATCCTGTTCTGAAAAGGAGGAGCAAGCGATCTCTAAAGTCATCGATTATCAGCTGACAATAATAATACTTCCTCAGGGAGCATCGAGTGTGTACAGCAGTTTGCGTGCAGACTTATTTTTTACAGTCTGAAAAGCAACTTAAGAAGCGAGGACAGAGTTGAAGTTGAGAGGCTCCAACCTCACAGACGATTTTTGGGCACCACGATCTCGCCATGGAAAAAGAGTCTGAACTTTCCTGAACATTTCCTGCTGCGTTCACACATCAGCTCAGCACGACTTTATGGGGGGAAGCAAAAAAAGTATGGATGGATAATTTGGCTGTATGCAGCTCACAACAAAACGAGAAGAGGAAACAGAAGAGAGGGTCTGAAAAGAGAAAGAGGGAAGACAGAAAGGCAGGAAGCCCGTTAAGGCCCAACCAGCGTTATTTTATACTTCTGCATCAAATCAACATGTTGCCCTGCACCTAAACAAAAGCCTGCATACCTAGCCTTCTGTGCACCTCCAGTCAGAATGATGCTGAGCCCTGTGATTGGTCGGCTGGGAATGATCGTACTTCCTGCATTTATAGTCTTTGATGAATGTTTACAGGCTGAAGAGCGTCCTCTGGTGTGAGATAAATTGCTGCAGACGACCAACAGATTCATCTTATGTATTTGCCGACTTCTGAGGTCAAGCTCCCGGTGGGAAACTTTATTTAACCACGGCAACCACGAGATCTTCCTCAGGCCTGAACTCATCCATGTCTGACTGACTCAGAGGCCGGACAGATTTCAATCCAGATTTCTCAAAATCAAACTTCCAGAAAAACTCAGCGAGAGAGAAAATTAGATTTCTTTGCTGGTTTTATTAATTCAATACGTCGTAAATTTGCATGAGAAAGCGTGATGGAGACCCAGCGAGCTTCTCTGTCCTCACCCATCCCTCCTCTCTCTCTCGCCCTCTCTCTCTCGCCCTCTCTCTCTTTCTCTCTCTCTGTACTGTATGAAGGAGGGATGATCGCTCGCTGTCACATCTGTTGGCACGTTGCCATCAAGCCCTGACAGGAAAATAACACTCTTCAGGGAAAATAATACACTCGTTCTGCCGACGGCGCTCCCAGACACATGCCTCAGAGTGTGTGTGTGTGTGTGTGTGTGTGTGTGTGTGTGTGTGTGTGTGTGTCGTCTAAAAGCCCTCGTCGCTGCTGTCAACCTGAGTACAAAGGATCACTTTATATGATTAGTATGCATCTCTGAAAAACACACTGAACAAAAAGCCCTGCCCCGCACGCCGCTCCACGCCAATTAATGGATTAAGAAATTATTTTGAGGCGAGGCTTGTTGTGAGACAGCTATGATACGTGGCTGGAGAGGCTTTCCTGTCGGGCCTTTAAGTCCCACAATGCAACAGCAACATACATACAACCACATGTTTGTGTCAAGGCCTGAAAAAAAAAAAATCTGTCTGCTGCAAGCAAAGCAAAAGAAACATCCTCCGAGATTCAAACCTGCGACCTTCCACATCACTTCACCCGTTCAGAGGATAAACGCCACTTTGACACCGCAGTTAACCCGAGCCCCGGACCCCCTTTAACCCCCGCGCTCATCCAGCTCTCAGCCCCGTGTTAAGAGCTGCGTTTATAGATTTTACAAAAAGCTAAAAAAAAAAAAAAGAGATTGAAATCGACTGACGCTCAAACAATGACAGCTTCAGGGTTTCCTCTGAAAAGAATCTAACTGAGCGAGTCGGCGACCTAACGACGCTTGATGTCTTCATTTTTACATTTAAAGCTGAAATCAGAAGCCAGCTGTTTTCTGAGAGTGACTTTTTTATTGTAAAACCACAAACTTGTTTTCACTGTTATACTTTGTGTCTAAAAAATGCATCTTGTCATTTCCCAAAAAGATCCAAAATAGAACGACTTGACCGACAATAAACTCCAGAAATGAACAAATCCTGCAAACTGAACCTCATTAAGCAACATGTGACTAACGATGGAGAGAAGAGGTTCAGATAGAAGTGATTGTACCCGACCTAAAAAGCCTCTGCATGTTTCTAATAAGCTCCACGAGCAGAAACGTGCTCAAACTAGGATCAATATTGGAGATGCTTTTGAAAAATGGAGAGAGGTTAGAACACAGAAAGGTTTACAGACCCATGCAGAGCTGGATAAACACTGAAGCTTCAGAGTCCACCACATGGTGACCTGAGTGAGCATCCACTCTAGAGAGAGGGGGAGACAGCTCTCTATGATGTTTAGAATTTAGACTGCAGTACCCATTTTAACCACTAGGTGTCAGAGTGACATACTGCTCCTTTAAATGTTCCTCCATTTTCTCTTTTTGCACAACAATGTTCCTGGAAACAAACCAACAAATACAGGAATAATCAATAAGACTTTTTCCTCTCTGCCTGAGAGCGTCAAACACTCGCCCATGCTGCTTCCTCTCAGGAAACCACTAAAAGGAGGTTATAGGACGAGTGTGTGTATTGATGCTTTACATAAACGCTCTCAAACTGCATCTATATTTGTCTCTGCTTCAGAGGTAGAGATCTTCACTGAGCTCTTAGAGCGCTGCAGGCCCTCTCTCAGCGGCGTGTTTGTCAGCTCCCACATTGGCTGCGTGGAGAATGAATGCAGAGCGCCGGATATCCATCACGTTAATGCGCTTTGATGGCAGCCTGGCACTTTGAGGCAATTCAGTCCACGAGGAGAATCTGCCATCCCACTGGTCCACGCTCAGCCGCTCGCCTGCACGCTCCACTTGTGTGTGCAGCTCTGAGTTTCTAAAGTGTCTCTGCAGGAAACCTCTTTGTTTGGACTCTCAGCTCTTTAAAGGAGATATGATGCACGCTTACAGATCAGATTCTAATCTGAGCTCGCATGTTGGCACAACGTTTATCTGAAAATCCACAAACAAGCAGCTGATATGCAACAGGTACAGACGGAGAGCAAACCATCAGCCTGTAATGTTCCCCTCACTGTGCACTAATCCAGCTCAGTCTGTAGGGACCTGGGTTGGGAACTGGAGTGTTGCCGGGTCAAGTCTTGTAGCTGGAAGGGTGCCAGTTCACTTCTTGAGCAAGGTGCCAAACCCCCCCCAAACCAACCCAGGAGTCCTCGCTGTGTGCAGCCCTCCTCACCCTGACATCTCATATCCACAGGATCCTGTTTGTGCATATTCAACAACACAGCATAAAACTGAATTTCCCCCCGCGGGATTAATAAATATATCATCTTCTTCTTCTTCTTGTCTCCCTGTGGAACTTTTCTTAAACACACAAAATGTCAGAAATGTTTATAAAAGGATTCAAAATGGAAAAAATATCACTAAAAGTCAGACTTCATTTGTGCCGTCGTTTCTTATTCTGCATAAAACAGGCTGATGGTTTGCTCTCCGTCTGTACCTGTTGCATGTCAGCTGCTTGTTTGTGGATTTTCAGTTCCAACATGCGAGCGCAGGTTAGAGTCTGATCTGTAAGCGTGCATCATATTTCCTTTAAAGAGCTGAGAGTCCAAACAAAGAGGCTTCCTGCAGAGACACTTTAGAAACTCAGACTTTTTTTCTTCACTGTGAACTTTTTTTTTGCAATCAGGACACTCATCTATTTATCAGCTGTTTGACTTATGTCCTCTGTTCTTGAAGAGCGCCTGATTCTAAACCTGTGTTCAGTTGTTTAATATCACATTTTATCAAACACCCTCTCTGATTAAACATCACTAACTTCAAATCCTTTATCACTTTTTTTTCATTCTCAAACTGACTGAAGTTTTTGTGCTCATCTTTTTTTTTTTTTGTCATGCATTCCTTCTATCAAAGAAATCCAGACACATCATCATCATCTCGGTCTGCTGCCCTCACTGCCTCACACAGTAAAGTGTTGGTCTGTATTCTTTATGTTCTCAGGACCTCTTCATGCTCTCTGTCACAAACGCTCCTCGGACAGAAATCAGGGAACGGTCTGTTGTGTATTTCTGAACCCTCAGTCTGGAATCTGAACGACTTGAAACTCGAGGAGCTGGAGTCCATAATTTATAATAAATCTAAAAATGAAAGACAGGATGTGGACGCTTTTAGCTCGACTCTCAGATTTGACTCTTAGATGGTTTATTTTAGTGCTTGTGCTTCGTCTCCCCTCTGTCTGTAACTTTGTGTTTGTGTTAAATAAAGGTTGAGTAAATAAATAAATCTCCTCGATGTGTTTCCTCTTCAGGAGACTTCAGCTGTTTCTGCACTCTCTAACAGCTGCAACAGTTACCGAGGCCTGTGGAGAGTTCAACAAGCACTCGAAAGGTGGACGTAGAGCTCCATCTAGTGGACACAGTCTTTACTGCAGGCTCTGTGATGAACTACAGAGAGATAAACCACGGCATGAAAAATACTAAATTAAAATCTGAGGAGTTTCTTAAATTAAAACAGGTTGAATTAAAAAATCATCTGCATCAAACATCTTTCTCCTCCATGTTTTTTTATTTAAAGATCCATTTAACTGAACTGAGCTTCAGGTTTAATACATTTAATTAAGTCATGTTGCACACATGTTGTAAAATCAATGAGTGATGGTGTAATCTGAATATTTGAATTTATTTAACCAGCAGCATCAAAGTTTCACTCAGAGAACAGAGAAAATATTGATCCAGATAATCGTTATTATGAAATCTGCCCTGATCGAGCAGCCCTAAAATACTGTAAAAAAAATTAAATACCTTAATAATATGACTGAATATGTTTGTGAGAGAAATGTTAATGCATCAATAATATGAATAATAAATAAATAAATAAATAAATGTCTTATTCTGTGGTCGTTAGAAAACTGCAGATAAACTTTTGTGTCTGATTTTTTATTTGGAGACTTTTTCACAGTTTGTTAGACTCTGCCGCCATCTAGAGGTCAGATCAGGAACTACAACATCATTCAGTTTCAACGCAACCTGATCCAATTATTTATTTATTTAAATGTAGGACTGAATTTACCCCCTCTGGATATTTGAGAGGACGGACAGACACACACACACACACACACACACACACACACACACACACACACACACACACACACACACACACACACACACACACACACACACACACACACACACACACACACACACACACACACACACACACACACACACACACACACACACACACAGAGAGTTCCCTGCGCTTTCTGCACAATTTATTATTCTACTCTTCATTATTCATTCCAAGGGACTACATACTTTGTCCACAGGGGGGCGCCAAACCCACACAAACTGAGAGATCCTAACAGCTGCTTTAAATTAAATATTTGACGTTTGATATTAAAATATGAAATATTTTACCGGGACAAAGTTTGTCATTTCTGTGGAACATCTAAAGTCATTAATCTGCTGTGTCAGCGTCACAAACTCATATTTATTAAAGCTCGTAAACAGTAAATAATCCTGCTCCTCTAGACAGCTCTCACACTCCTCGTTCTGCCAAACATCACACACATCACTGCTGTTAAAACCAAAGTTTGTCACTGAAGGAAAAATCAGAGAGAGAGAGGAGTAAGCGGTCGATATCAACGAGTATCAGTATCGGCTTTTTCCCACAGACATGCGCCGATATTTCTAGATTTATTCCCCAGTCTAAAAGAATTTCATTTGAGTTTCTTTGTCTTACTCTCTTTCACCAGCAGAGGGCGCTAAATGCATTACAACGTATATGTGTGACCATCTCGTCTCCGTTTTAAATCTTCTCCACAAGTGTTTGATGACTGCTGTGAGGGATCATCACAGTAGTCCTAGCCCTTCATCAGAAATCAGTTTTTTTACATCATGGAGATATCAGCACAGGTGAACAAACCGCTCCGTCAGCAAATCCTCTAAAAGAAACTTCAACATCACAAATCTGCAACTTCTGACTCAACCATCTCTGCAGCTCTGCTAAATAAGTACAAAGGAGAAACTGATCAAAATGTAGACTTACATCCTACTGGATAAATCCACATCCACCTGTGTGTAAATATCCACAAAGTTGGGTCCAGATGTTGCAGAGTCTTATCTTATAATCCAACAGCTGAGGAAGGTTTTTGTTTCCATAACGAGGGAGGAGATGACGTTTGCAGCTCCAGGAGTCACAAGACAACCTCTTCAGACATGGAAAAATCAACTTCGGCTCATATTTCATGAAGTCGATTAGCTGGAAACGACTCCTCGGGTTGAAGCAAATATCCATCATCACCTGCAGTCTGTGGGATTTATTCTATTTCATGCAGAAACATCCAAGTTGTTGAACTCTTTATTTGCTTAAAGTGCTCAACACTGATCGTAGATTACTCCGCATGAGGAAGAGTGTAAGCTCCAAGAGTCCTGATTCTGAAACAGCAAGCAGGTCCAACAGTCACATCTTCCTGAGTGCTTTCTTTAAAATTTCATGAAAAACTCAAAAAAAAGAGCTGAAATTGCACGAGGACAAAAAGCAACATGAGATCTGTTGATAACTATTTAATCCTCAAGCTTCATGAGATCCTGAAAATTGCTCCTCTGAGGGAAGAAACTGCTGCATGGTTTCATAATTTGCACTTTTATTCTCTCTCGAGGAAAAAACCTCTGAAGTTGTTGCACTCTCTCTCTTTGCCTTGAGCTAAACGATGCATGCAAACTACTTCAAATGTGGAGGTTAAAGAGGTGCAAAGTCTGATTTTTGCAAAGGGCGACTTTGCAGAAAACTTTTGCAGAAATGCAGCTCTGCTCCTCCTCTGCGAGCTCTTCTTGATTGTGTGGGGGAAAAAACTCCAAAAGCATTGCATGATGAAAAATCAGCAAAAGGAGATTCTTCAGTTTAGTCCATTCAATGCAGAATCTTAAGAGAAAAAATCAGAAATCATTTCTTTGGAGGGAGAAGTTTGGAGTGTGAGATCCCGACGCTGCAGAGCAGAAGTGATCCGTGCACACCTGTAAGGCTCGAGTCATTAAAGTTTAACTTCTTGCAAAAAGGAGACAAAAAGATTTCTGAGGAGAGAGTCGGAGAAGTGGAGGATGGAGCTGTCTCCGAGCCAGCAGGATGAATGAAAAGCTTTCCTCTCTGCCTCCTTTTATACTCTTCTCTTCTCTCCGCCTGCGTCCTCGCTTTGGCTTTTACCCCGACTTCACCGAGTGTGTGTGTGTAAGTGTGTGAGTGTGTGTGTGTGCAGAGAGAGAGAGAGAGCCCTTTCAGAGCAGCAGGAATATATTATAACCCAAACAAAAGGAGCCGGCTTATTGTTTATGAATTACTAGCCTTCCAAAGCCAACAAAGGCCCCTATTTTCATAGAAAACCCTATTTTCATTTGAGCTGCGTTTGATTAGCAGAGCAGAGACAATGAAAAGGCCCCTCCGGTCGCAGCGTCCCAAAGGGATTCATTCCTGCGTCTCTCGCTCTTTCAACGCCCCTGAAAAGCTTTCTTTATTGCTTTCTTTTCAGGGCCGACGTCAAACGGGCTTTTAGGAGTAAACCAATGACGGAGAAAAAATATTGCTGGGTACAATAAGAAGGCCGAGCGAGCGAGCGAAAGGAGAGAGAAGAGAGGAGTCCTGTGTCGTCTTTGTCATCTTTTCTTTTCGCTTTTTTTCTTCCTCGCACTGGAGAGGAAAATTGCAGAGGCTGGAAATTAATGGCGAGGCTTTGAAGGCAGAGAGAGAGAGAGAAAGAAGAGGGAGACACAATGCAACAATACGAGTCAAATCTAAATGATCAGCAGCTATTGAACGCAGCACGGAGGCTGAGAGCTTCTGTACAGAAACGACACTCAGACACCTGTTGGTGCTCGGCCAAAAACAATGAACCCCACAGACTCACTGTCATTTCACCGACAATGGACCTGTCGATAGAGAGAGAGAGAGAGAGAGAGTGTGTACATGAGTGTGTGTGTGTGATTAACCATCGGTTCACTACAGTTCAAACCTCAGCTCCTACGTCTGATCTCTACTCCTGCTACATTTCATAAAGTGTCTTTGATGGTTAGAAAAATGTATTTAAACACGTTTTTTACTCTCCTGAAGACATCAGGGCCTCGTCTGCTCTCTCACTTTCTGATCTGAACTTGTCTGGTGAGCAAGCTGCATGGATTTAAAGAAGGACGGTGCATCGCGGTCTCCTCCCAACATATGAGTGAATGTATATTAAAATGGACAATGTGTCTCTAGCGCCTTCTACTGTGAAAAAATGAAGCCAAAAATACTCTCACATATTGCTCAGTGATGTAATTTGCAGCACGGGGCCTCAGGATGTTGCTCTCACATGCAAAGATCGCTGAGCCCTCGTTTATTAAGTTTGCACGAATGCATATTTTGTTGTTTTGTTGGTCGTTTGCGTTCAGACTCGACGATGGATGGACTGCGTGCAGCGAGAAAACGATCTTTCTCACATGAAGAGGTTTCTGCGCACTTCGGCTGCAGAAGACGCTCTTTCATCTTTTTTCTTTTGCCTCCTTTATTTTTTCTTTTTTGTGTCCCGGCTGGATGAATATTCAGCTCGAGACAAAAGGTGAACCGATCAATTATTCCTCTCGCAGGGCGCTGCTGCTGCTGTTGTGAAAAGCGTTGACATTTGAGCCTTCCAGACGACATCTGCAAATTTATAAGCCGTCCATTGTGTGAGGCAGGCCGGCCTCGTATCAAAGGCCGTAAAAAGGCCTTGTCAATTTAGTCAGGACGACTCCACAAAGACGCCTTTCTCCTCTGTTGTTGTGAGAATAAAGCTCCTGGCTGGTTACCTGCCAAAACCTGTCGGCGATGCAGCCACGTGATGCTATTGATTGCATCGATAACAGAAGCGTCAAACTGTCAGTGGTGCATTGTGGGACGTCGTGAACGCACCAGATTCAGCAGAGGAGAATTCTTCATGGAGGTTTTAGAGGAGGGCTGACACCATAGCAGAATGTGATCTGTGATATGATTTTTCTTTCAATCAAATATATATATATTTAAATACAGTGGTGGCTATTAATGCATGATGGATTATTTCTCTCCACTTTCTTTCTCTCAGTGTAAAAAAACAAAAACACATTCAGCACAACAAACCTTTCACATGAACCTAAAGAGAAACTACAGACATCTTAAAACTCAATGCACCTCTTAGGAATCTCAATGCATGACTGTTACATTTGAACCAACAGCACGACAAAACTATTTATAAATGCATAAAGTGATAGAAATGTGACAGCAAAAACAATAAGTGAGGAGTCAAATATCATTCACAGCATGATAAAAACATCATGAACAGCACACAGGAACCGGAAGTAGTTGAGCAGGTAGACGCCACAACGGGAGATTTAAGAGAAAGACAGAAAACTAAAGGAAAAAATATAATTTATGACTCACTTTTGTTGTCGACTTCTGTTTTTCTTTCCTTTGCCACCAAAAAGTTCCCAACTGTCCATCCTGTAGGTCCCGCTGTCCCATTAATCAGGAGAAAACTGTTACACCTGGTGTACATGAGGGTGCAGTACCACCACCGGCCGGAGCAGTGAAGGGGGCGCTGTTTCGCTCATTTTGAAGATTATTCACTGAGCGTGTAGCTGAAGTGTTTTAATTAAAGTTCAGCATTTTATAAATATAAAAACTGCACAAACAGTTAAATTTCAAGAATAGAGAAATAATTTCATGCTTTTAAAGTGAAATAAAGTTGATTTTTTTTTAACCTTACATAATTAAATGCTGTTCTGAACTGTAACAGGCTAAAATTAAGTTTCATAAATTTAAAAGAATCTTAACTTTTTTTAACCCCACGTCTGTATCTCCCACGTCGGGCCAAAGAGGATGAGGGCAAATCATTAGAAATAAGTAATTAGGAAGACTTATTTTTCATTATGCCCTTTGAGAAAGAAGTCAAAATATCAGATATAAAATCAAAATGTTGAGAATAAAGTTGACAACATCATCATACCTACCCTTTCTGTCTTTCTCGATTTTATTCCCGACATCTCGCCTCTAATTTCAACATCTCGTTAATTGTTTCTCAACATGTTTGTTTGTTGTTTGATTTCAATCAAGTCACGAGACTGAAGCGTTGGATTTATTAAAGTTTATTCAGACAAACAGGTGAAATAAATAAACGGAGGATGATTCTTCATATCTCCTGTAATCGACACACAACACATCATCAGTTAAATACGTTAGTAAGACTTCATTAGTGTCTCTGGTTTCACTTGTTGGTGAAAGAACTGATAGGGTCCAGTAGAAAAAAAAGTCTCAAATGAAAACCAGCTGTTCAGAATACAAACACAATCACAGATATAAAAATAAGGAATCATTTTACACTTAGTTGCATATTGAAGTTGTAAAAATCATAATAAAAAACAATATTTTAGGGCGTTGCATTGCTTGGATTTCGGTCTTTAAATAGAAAAAGACACATTTAAATAATCGACCTCTGAACTAAAAGAAAAGAAACTGTGATGCTCTCTGAGAGACGTCTCACTCTGCGAGAATAAAAAATGCTTAAAGAGGATTTAAAGGTTTTTTATATTTAAGACATCCACAGAGAGGAAATAAAAACATTCAGGAATGAAAGATAAACACAAAAAGGAGAAGTGATTAGTTTGTCAGCAGTCCATAGAAGGCGTAAAAAGCAGCATGACAGGAAGTGATGTCATTGCGCCTACCAGCTGATTTGACGTCACAGCTTCACGGTCTGTTGGATGGCAGCTGTTCTCTCTCTCGATCCGGTTTGGTTCAAGTGAAAACGTTTTATTGGCAGCTCGTGTCCAAAGTATGAACGTCATTTGGCCCATTTGCAAGTCAGGAATTAGTCTCGTCCAAACGTCTTGGGGGTTAGTCTCGTCCAAACGTCTTGGGGGTTAGTCTCGTCCAAACGTCTCAGGAATTAGTCTCGTCCAAACGTCTCAGGGGTTAGTCTCGTCCAAACGTCTCAGAGGTTAGTCTCGTCCAAACGTCTCAGAGGTTAGTCTCGTCCAAACGTCTCAAACGTCTCAAACGTCTCAGAGGTTAGTCTCGTCCAAACGTCTTGGGGGTTAGTCTCGTCCAAACGTCTCAGGAATTAGTCTCGTCCAAACGTCTCAGGGGTTAGTCTCATCCAAACGTCTCAAACGTCTCAGGAATTAGTCTCGTCCAAACGTCTCAGGGGTTAGTCTCGTCCAAACGTCTCAGAGGTTAGTCTCGTCCAAACGTCTCAGAGGTTAGTCTCGTCCAAACGTCTCAAACGTCTCAAACGTCTCAGAGGTTAGTCTCGTCCAAACGTCTCAGGGGTTAGTCTCGTCCAAACGTCTCAGAGGTTAGTCTCGTCCAAACGTCTCAGAGGTTAGTCTCGTCCAAACGTCTCAGAGGTTAGTCTCGTCCAAACGTCTCAGAGGTTAGTCTCGTCCAAACGTCTCAGAGGTTAGTCTCGTCCAAACGTCTCAAACGTCTCAAACGTCTCAGAGGTTAGTCTCGTCCAAACGTCTCAGAGGTTAGTCTCGTCCAAACGTCTCAGAGGTTAGTCTCGTCCCAACGTCTCAGGGGTTAGTCTCGTCCAAACGTCTCAGAGGTTAGTCTCGTCCAAACGTCTCAGAGGTTAGTCTCGTCCAAACGTCTCAGGGGTTAGTCTCGTCCAAACGTCTCAGAGGTTAGTCTCGTCCAAACGTCTCAGAGGTTAGTCTCGTCCAAACGTCTCAGAGGTTAGTCTCGTCCAAACGTCTCAGAGGTTAGTCTCGTCCAAACGTCTCAGAGGTTAGTCTCGTCCAAACGTCTCAGGGGTTAGTCTCGTCCAAACGTCTCAGAGGTTAGTCTCGTCCAAACGTCTCAGAGGTTAGTCTCGTCCAAACGTCTCAGAGGTTAGTCTCGTCCCAGGTGGGGTCGTTCATGCTCTTCAGAACTCTCCGGATGATTCTCTCCAGCTCCTTCCTCGCTCGCTGCTCCTCCTCCAGCGTCCTCTTCATCCTCTTGTTGTCCTGGAGACAAAGAATGACAGAAAGGGGGAGGGGCAGGAGAGGAATTATACCAGACCATTCTTTGTTTGAACATAAATGAAATAAACACTTGTGAAAACCTGAGCAGGACACCCTGCCCCAGACATTTTCCTGAGGGAGGGGGGGAGGGGGGAGGGTCTTATGAGGCGAGGCATGGCGTCGAAAGGGTTTAAAAAAGCAGATGTGGAAATTAGCAGCAAGGGTTTACAGAAAAATAAGGTGGAGCTGATGAAGAGGGAAATGGACTTGAGCTTGAGAGACGAGCGACTCCACCATCTGAGCCACAGCCGCCCCCCCGAGAGACTGACCTGTTTGAGCTCCTGGACTTCATCTTTCAGACAGTACACGGTGTCCACCAGACCCCTGCAGAAACACAACACCTCTGATTTACTCAATCTCCTGTTTTGAAACATGGCGAGTCATTTTGGTTTTGTGATGTCTGCCCTCCCTCACCTCTCCTCCACCACAGTTTGTCCGTTGCTCTTCGTCTCCTCCACGATGATCTTCTCCTCCTCCGGGAACAACATGTGGACGTTCTGCCTGCTGGAGCCTGACCCGACAGAGACAACAGTGAAGCTGATTAACCCGTCACACTACACACACACACACACACACACACAGGACGGGTCGGACACTGATTGGATCTCTTTACAGCAGCACAGGATGAACTGATATTCTAAATACTAACACAAACACAGCAGCTAAAGGGTTCAGGATGTACGCCAGCTGTTTGTAACGTCCATATCTTACGAGAAAACGAGGCCGTCCTGTAACTAGTGGCCGTCCAGATACTGTCATAATCGGAGTCCTCTGATTGGTCAGAACACGGCGGGTTACCAGGGTTACCCGTGACAGTGAGGCTGGTGTCAGCGAGCACGTGGTTGTGCATGAGGTCAGTCCCTTGCCAGGCTGGACCGTAGAGTGAATGCACGGGGGGTCGGGGTTAAATCAAATGTAATGTTTGCAGGGGAGGACGGGAGGAGAAGAAACCATGTTGATGAAATAAATAAAGGTTTGGGATAAAAAAATATATTTTTACGGGGAGGGGTTTGACCCAAAAAACAACCGAGAATGAAAGGAAAATGAGGTGAGGGATGAATTATGGGAAAGCAAAGTAAAAGTTGAGGAATAAAAGAAGTGTTGGGGTAAGGAAGGGTAATGAAAAACAAAAGATTTAAAGGACGAGGAAGAAAAAGAGAAAACGTCATTAGAGCCGACAGCAGAGAACAAACAGCGGTTAGCATTAAGACAGTTAGAGCTGTGTTAGTATGTATGTGATGTGTGTGTGTGTGTGTGTGTGTGTGTGTGTACTCACTGGAGTTGAGAGTCTGTCGTGTCTTTGCGCTCGTGCAGTACGCTTCGATCACCTTCAGAATCTGAGCGTCTTCCTCCAGAGCGGCCGTACCTGAGACAGAGAGAGGGAGCAGGAAGAGAGAAAGTAATGTTTAAAACAGATAACAATACTCCGACTGGCAGACATATTGGAAAGTCGTCTACATTGCAACCTTGAAGAACAGCTGATGACGACTGAGGACAGAACAGTTTCAGCTACAAAAGTTTAAGACTTTAAGAAAAGCTTTAAAAAAATATAAATATCTTCCTTCACTGAGTGTGTTTTCTGTATTTTCTGTTTTGCATATTCACTTTTTCTGACTGAGAAATCCTCCTCTGAAGGTTTCCTCTCTGGTTTCCTCTTTGGGAGCAGCTTCTTCATGTTCTTTGGACTTTTACTCAGATCCTAAAAACACACAACAGCTTTAGTTCTGACGCAGCAGAACAAGTCTTTAGATATGTTTTTGTAAACAACCTCACATGTCCTGGAGGTAACATTAAAAAGACTGAGTATGCTTATGATGGTATGTTGGTGTGCAGCACCTCCTTCTGGCAGAGCGCAGCAGAGGGCCGGAGAGGAGGCGCAGGGCGGAGGCAGCTCAGGCTCCAGGGTTTGGGCGTGCTCGGAGGCTCCAGGGGCCCCCACGTCGGACTGCTGCTGCTGGTGTGTGTGGTGCCGAGTGAAGATGGATGGGGGAGTGTGTGGTAGTTGTTTCCTGAGCCGCTGCCTCCTCGAGACTCTGAGTGTCTGGACGGAGTGACGGGTTGAGAGGGCAGCTACGAGGAGCAGAAGGAGAGGAAGTGAGCGGGGCCGCAGAGAAAACTGGATCATGAGTCATAGTTTAGAGATCCTGCAGACTCACTGTGTGACACACAGACTGAGGCTTGTGCGGGTGTGTGTGCACAGCCGGAGTGTGTGTGTGTTTTGTGAGGAGGTCCAGCCAGTCCTGCAGATCGTGCTGATTGTTACAAGCAACCTGCATCCGCTCGCACTGACCACCTGCACCTGCATACAAAATGAAGACATAGAAGAGCAGGCTTCAACAATGAGCTGAGAGAGAGAGAGCGAGGGAGAGAGAGCGAGAGAGAGAGAGCTGACCTGATATCTCAAAAGCGTTCTTCAGGTTATCTCCGTCTTCTATTCTGGATATCAGTATTCCTGACAGCGGTATCCTCCCCTGCGGAGACAGAAAACATTTGCTGATGCGGGCGTCTTGAACAGAAGTTTCAGGTCTGCTGCTCCTGCAGGATGAGCTCTGGTCTCTTTAAATCTTTAAAAAGTAGTTTGAAAGTATTGGAGGGAGATGCTTTGACTGATGACTTTTCTGCTCAGTGACTCAGGATATGCTGATCTGTGTTGTATGTCTCTTATCTTGCTGCTCTAGCTGCTGCCTGAGATCAAGTTCTTCTCTTCTCCTGGTTAAAAACACTTTAAATAAATTCATAAATAAGGTGCACGTTTGCAGATTTGCATGCTTTCTATAAAGATGGTATGAGGGTGCAAGTGAAGCATGCACAATCAGAGATCATCACATGGGGTTGACGTACCTGATAGATGAATCCGCTCATCCTCAGACTGGCAGAGAGCATGAGCAGAGTGTGAGGAAACAGGACGAGGTATCGCTCGTTTGACTCCTGAAAGACAAAATGAAACGAGTTCTATGAAACCTGACTGATGGATGGATGTGTGGTTGAGATATGTGGGACGTTGTGCTGAGTACCTGACAGTTCTGCGTGTGGACGGTGGTCTGGGACATGTGGAGGACGGGGCCCAGGGCTCTGATGTCATCGCCCTCCCAGTTTCTGATTGGTTCGGTTAAAATCTGCAACTCGAGGTCCTTCTTCTTCCTCACATCCTGACACTGAGCCTGAACACACACACACACACACACACATATGAGTATATATATATATAAAAAGGTACAGAAACAGGTTGTCAAATCCTGTGAGCATGATCGAAACCAGAAGGATCTCAAAATTCACTGGTAGCTTGTAAATTGACACAGAATGACTGAGATCTAAAAACGCTTACTGCAAAGTCTTTAAAGGCTGAAAGAGCAGCAAGGAGGTCGGCTCTGTCAGGGTGCTGCTCCTACAACAAAGAAAAGAAAACACAGAAGTTAAAAACAGTTTCTGAGATCGTGCAGAGAGTCAGATCGTCAAAAGAAACCCTCTTTACTCTGTTGTGTTATTTTTATTTATGTGTCTAAGTGCAGGTCTGCAAAAAAAAAAGCAGATTTATTTATGTTTCCAGCATTAATCTTATTGTTCTGATATTAACACAGACGGACGGACAGCTCACCTCCATGTGTCTGTCCAGTTCTTTGAGCAGCGTCGGGTATCTCTCCAGTCGAGTGAAGGGTTTACTCAGACTGGTGGTCAGAGTCAGGATCCCCGGAGTGGGCGCCCCCTTTGACTCCATGTACTCCCCCAGCTCCTCACTGTGACGCACACATAAAATAAAGCAGCACACACACTCACATTAATGATGTGTGTGTATTAATGCGTGGAAGTAAACAGTGGAAGATATTAAAGAAATGGAAAGAATTACATATAGGTAAAGAAAAAGAGAAGATGAATTCATGTGTTACTGGAGTAAATGGATAAAGGAAACAGATAAAGTGGAATAATAAGAGGTATGTAAATTAAATTATATTAAATTAAGAGAGTAGTGAAGGAACACCCCCCCCGCCCCATTCTATTTATATTATTTTTATTATTTTTTTAAATTATTATTAGTATTAATTTTAATTATTATAAGTATTATTTTTTCTTCTCTAATCTTAATTAAATCTTTTCTCTATTTGTACCTTTTCTTTGGATTTTTATCTGTTTTTATTTTATTTTATGTTGTATTCTTGTTTATATTTTTGTATGTTTAAAAACAAAAATTATATCTAAAAATGTGCCAGGATGAACAAAATTTGTGATGAAATATGACAATTTGTAATGAAGTAAAACAGCCTGCAATAAAGTATAAAACATTTTAAAAAAAAGATGTGTGTGTGGGTTTTCAATTCATGCATTTGTGACATTGTTACCTGTGTTGTGTGAGGACGCTGACAGCACACGGGTGGGTGGAGCAGTACGCCACGTAGATGATCTTCATCTGAGGCATCAGATTGAGGAAGAATCCGCCGATCCTCTGCTGATTCTCTGGAAGTCTACACACACACACACACACACACACACACACACACACACACACGCACACACACACACACACAAACAACACATTAAACAGGATGATAACTGCAAATCTCTCTCTCTCTCTCTGTGTGTCTGCTTTCCTACTCCATCCACTGTCCTGTCCAGTCAAGGCAACAAGCCCGTCTACCACTAGATGTCTCTCTTGCTCTAATAACTACATAATAAAGATGTCTGAGCCTCCATCTGTTCCGCAGAGACTCTGGAGGATGTGCGTTTAGTTAAACAGGATGTTTACACGAGCAGGTCATCAGACAGACGATGCTCTGTAACACCGACAGACACACACAGTATGATTTGAACTCAAGGTTTTCATGATTCATTTATTCTTTCCTCGACTGATTGCTGGATCGTTTGGTCTTTTGGAGTGGAGTCATAAAAGAGAAGACTTGCATAAATATTACATTAATTCAGATAAGAAAGATAAGAAGATAAACACAGAATTATTGAGACATTTCCGACTAAAAAACAGTAAAGAGAGCGACACAGCTGCAGAGGAACTTCTCGTTGTAAACATAACAGATCCTCCAAAAACAGACTGTGTCTTATAAACCGGTGTGACTTATACTCCAGCCTCTACAGTGTGTCGTGTTGTGTTTTTAAAGATGGCTGTACTGACTTTGTGTGCTCCTCCAACGACTGAACCAACATCTGCTGGAAGGTCGAGATCTCCTCCAGATTTCCCTGAATGTGACCGATGTCGACGCTGGTGAGTCTGCAGAGAGGAGGAGGAGGAAGAGGAGGAAGAGAACGAGGAGAAGGAGGAGGAGGAGGAGAACGAGGAGAACGAGGAGAACGAGAACGAGGAGGAGGAGGAGAAGGAGGAAGAAAGGGAGGAGGAGGAGGAAGAGAATGAGGAGGAGAACGAGGAGAATGAGGAGAAGGGGGAGGAGGAAGAAAGGGAGGAGGAGGAGGAAGAGAATGAGGAGGAGGAGAAGGAGGAAGAAAGGGAGGAGGAGGAGAACGAGGAGGAGGAGAACGAGGAGAATGAGGAGAAGGAGGAAGAAAGGGAGGAGGAGGAGGAAGAGAACGAGGAGGAGAACGAGGAGAATGAGGAGAAGGGGGAG